>NC_088872.1:48893634-48896134 GCF_032884065.1 Artemia franciscana | reverse complement strand
AAAAATAAAAAATAAAAAAAAAATAAAAAAAAAGGAAAAAACTAAAAAAACTAAAAAAAAGGAAAAAACTACAAAAAAAACTAAAAACTAATAAAAAAAATAAAAAAGCTAAAAAACTAAAAAAACTAAAAAAACTAAAAAAAGGTAAAAAACTAAAAAAACTAAAAACTAAAAAAAAACTAAAAAAAAGGAAAAAACTGAAAAATAAGCTAAAATAAAGGTAAAAAACCAATAAAAAACTAAAAAAAAAACTGAAAAAACTAAAAAAAGGGCAAAAACTACAAAAAAAACTAAAAACTAATAAAAAAGTAAAAAAGCTAAAAAACTAAAAAAACTAAAAAAAACTAAAAAAGGTAAAAAACTAAAAAAAATAAAAAATAAAAAAAAACTAAAAAAAAGGAAAAAACTGAAAAATAAGCTAAAATAAAGGTAAAAACCAATAAAAAACTAAAAAGAAAAAAGGAAAAAACTAAAAAAAAATTTCATCTAAAAAACTAAAAAAAACTAAAAAAGGTAAAAACTAGATTAAAGTAATTCGAAAAAAGAAAAATGGTAAAAAACTAAAAAAAACTAAAAAGAAAAAACTAAAAAAAAATTAAAAATTGAAAAAATAAAAAAAAGAAAAAACCCAAAAAGAAAAAACATAAAAAAATAAAAAAGATAAAAAACTAAAAAAACTAAAAAAGCTAAAAACTAAAAAAAAGAAAAAACTAAACAAACTGGGAATTGCACAAATATTTCAATATATTTTGACAATATATATAAAAATAAGTTGTCTGTCCATTACGCCAGATTATATCTTCTATATATATAAAAGAAAACAAACTAGAATGTAAAAACTGGAAATTGCATAAATATTTCGGAATATTTTGACAATAGTTTAAAGTAATTCGAAAAAACAAAAATGGTAAAAAACTAAAAACAAAACTAAAAAGAAAAAACTAAAAAAAAACTAAATAAAAATTAAAAAAAGAAAAAAACTTAAAAAGGAAAAATGTAAAAAAAATAAAAAGGTAAAAAACTAAAAAGAAAAAAAAACTAAAAAAAAACCTAAACAGCTAAAAAAAAGAAAAAACTAAAAAAACTGGGAATTCCACAAATGTTTCAATATATTTTGACAAAAGATTAAGGTAATTCGAAAACCTTAAAACAGATACCCAAAATTTTGAGGTTTATTATCAATAAAAGAAGAAACTTAAAAAAGAAAAACTAAAAAAGAAAAAAATAAGAAAAGAAAAAACTATAAAAGAAAAAAAACTGAAATGAAACTGTATCTATATATCTATATAAATGACGACCAGGACACTCTAAGAGAAATTACAGACTGGGATACCGGGACACAAATGACGACCGGGACACAGGGAATATAAATGACGACCTGGACACAGGGATACAACTCCAACGGGGACGCCGGGGGCACAGGGGGATATATAGATGACGACGGGGACACAGGGAATGTTCGATTAGCAATCACCATCAACAAAGCTCAAGGGCAATCGTTAGAAAAATGCGGTATAGATATGAATACGAATTGTTTTCCCATGGACAATTATTATGTTGCATGTTCAAGAGTTGGTAAACCTGACAATCTATTTATATGGACAGACAATAGGACAGCGAAGAATGTTGTATATTCGCAAGTTTTACGTAGTTAAATATATATCTATATATATAAAAATAAGTTGTCTGTGTGTGGATCTGTGGATCAGGTGACGTCATGTTTGTCCGCATATGACGTCTGAATTATTTCACACTAATACAAAAGAAGAAAAAAATTAAAAAAGGTAAAAACTACAAAAAAAACTAAAAAGAAAAAAAACTAAAAAAGCTGAAAAACTAAAAAAAACTAAAAAAAGGTAAAAATCTAATAACTAAAAAAAAACTGAAAAAAATAAAAAAAGGCAAAAACTACAAAAAAAAATAAAAACTAATAAAAAAATAAAAAAGCTAAAAAACTAAAAAAAACTAAAAAAAAACTAAAAAAAGGTAAAAAACTAAAAAAAAACTAAAAACTAAAAAAGAAAAAAACTAAAAAAAAGGAAAAAACTGAAAAATAAAAGAGAAAAAGAAAACTAAAAAAATATGAATAAATATATATAATGACGACCAGGACATAAGTAAAAAAAAAAAAAACTAAAAAAACTAAAAAAAATGGTAAAAACTACAAAAAAACTAAAAACTAATAAAAAAACTAAAAAATCTAAAAATCTAAATAAACTAAAAAAGAAAAAAAAGAAAAAAGGAAAAAATAAAGGAGAAAAACAAAACTAAAAAACAAATGTATATACAGACCGGACACCGGGATACAAATGACGACCGGGACACAAACATAATATATATATATATATATATATATATATATATATATATATATATATATATATATATTATATATATATATATATATATATATCTATATTCACAGGTGGGACATAGGGACACAACTACAATGGCGCGTAACTAATATGGCGCGTAACGACTTACGCGCGCGGGGGGGCTT